>NC_042295.1:15372497-15403736 GCF_901000725.2 Takifugu rubripes | reverse complement strand
ATCAAAAAAATATGCTGCTGTTATTTACAAGCTTTCTTTTTTTTGGTCACAGGCTGTAAATAAAACTCGGTCTTATGATTCGAATCAGCGTAAAACCAAACACATCCTGATTATGACGAAACGTGAAGTTTTAACCTCGTCTCAGTCTATCATTTTTCTCTTTTCATACTTTTTTAGGTTGATTAGCACCCCCCCCCCCCCCCCCCCCCCATGTGTTAATACTGTATTTTCCTCTGTCCTCGTAAAATTCGTTCTAATTTGATCAAATTAAATAAAAAGAAAAGTGCAGCCGGACAACAAACCCTTTCAGAATTTCTGCGTTTGTCTTTAAAAAAAAATTGGAAAGATGGCTGCTTAATTAGCTCTGCTAGAAGTAAGTGGGGTATCCATTTCCCCGGCCACCCATGCGGGTCCCCTCGGCTTTCTGCGGGTGTGTGTTTCCGTGCTCTGGGGGTCCGTGCAGGTGGAGCAGCACCGGCGTGTGTGTCATCACCCTGCACCAGTCCGCAGCCTGGCCGGGCAGCTGAGCCTCGGGGAGAGCCAAGCATCTCTCAACGTGCAATTATCCCAGAGCCACAGCTTCAAGCCTTCCAACGCGATGTAACTCCTTGTTTCAATGTCTCGTTCCTGCGTGTTTATGGCGGAGAGAATTTCCTGATAATCTCAGCACCGCTCAGCTCTTTAAGAGGCCAGTTTCACTCAGTGGAAATATTACATCATTCAACACGTTCATTAGAGCGACGATCCAGTGACCAAATAATATTAATCTATTGCCATGAAGGATCTTGATTTTATTTTATTTTTTTTGCGTAGAAATGCAGGTGGGTTTCTACAGGCCTCTCGCATGCGCACATGCATGAAACTCAATTTTTAACAGCCGTTATTTTTAAGTTTCATTTAAAAAAAAATCGGTCGATCTCAGCATTCTCGTAGTGTTTTTCTCACTATATCAGAGGTTTTAAAAGTCAGTTTAAAAAAAAAAACAACCCCAAAACAAACCAAAAACCCAACTAATATAAATTCAGATATTTAAAGATATTCAGAAACGGGCAACGTGAGATGGACATTTATGTGACCAAAACTGTGCGTGTGATCGCGCATCCCACCGAGAACCCAGGATAAATATTTGTAAAAAAAAAATACAGTTTCAATGTGCAATAAATGCAAAATAAAAACAAAGTGAAACATTTTCCAGCCAACGTACACGTGCTCGTCTGAGCCGCACTCACGCGCATCCCACCAAATCCAAACGAACACGTCGCAGATCGGTAAATAAATCAGGAGGCTGAGACACAAACTGGCCTCAAGGAATGCTCGGTTGGCGGCCTCACGCACGGAGGCGCGTGGCTGTTACCGTTCCTGAGGTGACACCTTGCCCGTCGTTACAATTGTAGTAAAGTTCCAAAAGTATTCTCCCGAACAAACGAGGCCCAATCGGAGTTCTGAGACACGCACATAAAGTCATTTACACGCAACATGAAATAAATTCGATTTTTATTACAAACAAGATTCGGTGCAGAATGAGACGCGACCTGGGAATGTAAAAAAGAAAACACAGAAAGAAAAAGAAAAGACGCTTTCAAGCCGCTTTGCGTGTGTGCGTGTGTGCGTGTGTGCGTTCACGTTAGGACACACACGGGAATCTGACCTGTGGCCTCGACAACACGCGTTTAATCTGACGCAGGCCCACTTGTGTGTTCTCACACGCGGAACCAACCGGAGCGCCATCATGGTAGAGTCCGTAATGGAATATGAAAGAGTGGAATTCCTGTCCTCGCACACTTCCTGCCCGCGCGGAGCTGGAGCTGGGATGTTTATGATAGCGCGTGAGGCTGGAATGCGACGGACGCATCCGGGCCTGGACCCGAGAGTGGCGTTGTTATTATTATTATTATTATGATTATTATTATTATTATTATTAGGGTTAGTTCGGTAATATCGGTAATAACAGTTTCTGAGTGGATAATGTGAGAGTCTATAGGAAAAGTACATGAATGATTTTTGTGTTTTAGTCCTGAAATGAGGTGGTTTTAATGATTCTAAACCATGAGGTTAAAGTCAAAGGATTGTAGCTAGTTTAGAAAGTTTCAGGATTTATTAGCAACGTTGAGCACTTTAGGTTGTTTTCAGTTAAATTCAGTGAAGATAGCGACGTGTTTACATCTGGGAGCGCTAAGGTGTGATGAGGCTCTGTCCCAGAGAAAAGGCTCCTTCCCATTCCTGCTTCATTTTCAGCAGCTCGGGTGATGAAACAACAAAAACGCAGACGTGTCTTCAGCGGAATCGGCGCTAGGTGCAGGAAAGAGATTGCAGATTGAGGGCTGGTGGGGGGGTGTGTGGGGGGGGGTGAGGTGAAAGGGAAGAAAGAGGAGGAAGGAGAAGGATGTACCCTCAGCGCTCATGTGGCGTCTCCAACATGGCTCTTGTTCCTTGCAAAAGAAGAGAGAGATAGAGCAAATAAACAGTGACGGCCAGATTCCGCCCATCTTCTCCAGCTCCCCCTGCCCACATGGATTAAAGCTGAGCAGGGATGCAGATGGAGCAACACAAACACACATGGATCATGCACACATGGTCCCAGTTTGACAACAGACTGTCACCAGGACCAGACTGGAACATAGACTGGGTATTTTGAATATCGCCATTATCGTTATGCTGATAGCACAATAACAGCAACAATAAAGTACCTTTTTTTTATTATTTTATCACAAAATCACCAAAAAATGAAAATGCTAAGAGAGAGTGCAAGTACAATTTGGGAATTACGATATGTGTTGGGATTGCATTGAGGGAGCAGTTATGATGGGAACATCATCACGAGGGCGACATGCGGTCCAGCCCATGACGACACCCGGGGGCGAGAAGAATCATTCCAATAAGAGCGGGGAATCGGAAAGTCGTGGATGAGAAGAGGAACAATGCGGAGGGGAAGTCATGATGAGGACAGAGGTGAGGCGAGAGGGCGCAGCAGAGCGGAGACACATTGTGTTCGCGCTAACCTTTGCGCGGAGGTGAAGCGCCGCGGCCGCCCGCCAACAAGATTCGCTTTGAGCTTTTCTTGAAACGGCGCCAGCGCCTAAATGATTCGCAGCAGCGGCGGTTGTGCGTTCTGATCGTGCGACGGCGAGCGCTTGAGTCAATAAGGCTTTGTTTTGCACGTTTGTGCACGGGGAGCACGTTTACGTGCGAGGAGGAGAAGGAACGGATGATGGGTAAAGAGGGAAAAAGGTGAGCTCTGATGGGAGGAGGAGGAGAGGACATCAAACAAAGCCCCGCCAGGGTTTGAACTCCCAGAACTCCCTGGCAGAGCCTCGCTCTCCCTCCCCAGAAGGAGCTTAACTAGTCCCAGCCTCACGCTCACACTTCCAAATCCACAACCTCAAACCCATTTCCACATCTTCATCCCGCCTTGGGGGGGGGGTTGGATTTCAGCTCAAATCAAAACAAGCCACTTCGTTAGAGGTAATTACACAGGTAGCCTACCTCGCTGGGTAAACAAACATGGCCGCCGACTGACACCTCGAAGACAGATCAAAGCGTGGCCCTGACAAGCAGCGCTCCGACTCTGGCGCGCGTATTTCACCCTGTAGCTGTATAGATGTGTTCAGAGCAGCGGGCGTCATATTTCTTCACGCACGTCTTCTGGGGGGGGGGGTGGGGGGGGGGCGCTGACCTTTACAGTTGAGCAGCATGTGAGAAAGGTGTGTGTTAATGGTGCAGAACAGCAGAGGTGTGTTTCACCGCCTGTCTGGGGGCACTGCTGTGCTCTGGTGGTCCGTCCCGGTGAGGAACATCAGATAAGGAGGATGTGTTGCCCCTCAGAGCTGCTCGCCTCTATTCCCGACCCACGTCTGCGCCCCACTCGCCTTTTTTCCAGCTTCACATCGTGGCGTCGTCTCGTCTTTTAAACTTTCCTGTGTGTAGTTTTGCCAAAAAGACTTGACGTGTAGGATAAGACGTACAACAGATGGAAGTAAACTCAAGCGTGGCAGCATGAGTTCAGCTGCTGCCATGGCGACACACGCAGCCATCATTTCACGTAACCTGGATCTTTCCAGGTAAATTCCTAAAAAAAAAAGCCCACATAATCAGATTTGATAGGATCTTTTGAAGCAGGAGTGCACATGTCTGCCCATGTGTACAGGAATAGTTCCTGTATCTCAGTCACATGACTCATTTATTACCGTCTGCAGCCAAAACAACACCGATAATGGGATTAAAACTATGGCTTTCCCCACGTGCAAAAGCCTTTATCTACCAGCTAGATGTTATATACTTTTTGGACATTTGCATACAGTTTTGGATTTTATTTTCACATTTCTGTGTAGCACTTTCAGAAAAATGTCTGACTTCAGCGTTTCATCCATCACGACGGCGCGAGCTGACTGTATTTTTACTCGTGCCTACGTCTCTCAACACTCTTTCTTGCACAGCCTGCACCCGACCACAGTGTTGTTAGGGTAACCGGACGGGGTTATTCTTCCTCTCCCCGACGTGCCAGCCTCCCTCCACAATAGCGGAGTGCATGTGGGCTGCAGTGAATAAGGTGAGCGATGTTATCTAAACACTGCATGGAAAAAGAGCAACGGGAAGCCGGTCGCCGCTGAACACCAGCTGTCTGTTTTATCCTCACATGTTTTCTTTCGCTCTCATCAGCGTTGTCTATTGTTCTTTTATTTTTTGCTCCATTATCTCCACATCTTTTTTATTATTCATTAAGCGCATGTATAGGTCAAAGCCTATGCTATGCTACTTTGCTAATGGCAATGGGACGGATTGGTTCCTGGGGGATTACAGCCCCCACTAGGCAGCAGAACGGACGACTTCCACTGATTAATTCGGCAGCTTCTGAGATGATCTTTGTTAATGGAAGTAAAATCTGAAAGGAAAAGGACAACACAACACCTGAGCGTGAACAGATTGGGAGTTTGCCTTTGCACCTGTCCCATGACGTCCGAGGCCACTTCAGATAGATGCGCACGTGTTTTGAAGATGGAATCTTGAAGCCCTAAACACACCAGAAACACACACACTGCTCCTCCAGATCCGCTGGATCCGACTCCGCACAACACACCACGCTAGCCGCCCCAATTCCAGCCTCCTTACCTCCAGCATGACCACAATAACAAACAAGAAATGGAGGAACACACACACACACACACACACACGCACACACACACACACCACACACACACACACACACACACACACACACACCACACACACACACACCACGGTGGTTTTGGTAGCCACGATGGAAGTTTCTAAGTAGGTTAACTAACAGCGGAGGATGAGATGGTTTGATGGGAGGTTTTGGTTGCTGTTGCCAACTGGCAGATGCAGAATCCTCCGGGCTGCACTTGGATCAGTCAGGAAGATATGAGGAAGAGGAATACTGACACATCCGAGCTCGCTATTCAAAAATGTTTGGACTCCATAGACCTCCTTTTTTCATACTTTTGCATATATTTGAATTGTATATGTGTTTGAACAAAGCTTTCTTTCTGACGTAAAAGATGAGAATCTAATTAAGAATTCACCGTCTTCCTTCTTCACGGAGGTCCGACACATGGTTGGAGTTGAAAATGGGTGGCAGAAAAAGTAAAACCCAAGTGGAACCAATTTATTATCCATGCAAATAAAATGAGAAGAGGAAATGGACTCTTGCAAAGCACATCCAGAATAACGCACATGTTGTGCAAAGGTGCGTGGAAATATTTAAAATGAACGCAAATGTCAAAAATGAGAAGAAAAAAGTTTCTTGGAATAAATAATAAACGAGGCAGTTTTCTACTTTTGCAAATTGTACGTAAAGACAAAAAAAAACTTCCCAAATTCGGCAGATCGAGACGCCGTTTGATTCAATGTCACGAGGGAAAAGAGGAGTATTGGAAAGGAGCACATGTCCCACAGAGAGCAGAGCAGGGCCGGGGCAGAGAAGGGGGATAAAAGGACGCAGAGACCGCTTCCTCTGGAGCCTTTTCCCCCCAAGGGCAGAGAGGAGGACTGGAGCTGCTCCCCTGACAGATCTGAAGATGTCCTGTTTTGCTTTTTCCCTGCTCTCCCTCTTCCTGCAGGAAGCAACACCACGCTGGGCACCAAATCCTTGGCAAGCTGTGGCGATCCACTGGACCGACGGCCGGACCGCCACACGGATGAAGAAACCCGTCTCACGGAAGAGATAAGAGACACGTAGCTTCAAGGACAACAAATGAGTGTTAATGTACCTTAATTATACTACACATAAGTGCTCAGGGGGGCTTCTAAACAGCGCTGACGGTGGACGCCGGCGTCCCAGCGCAGACACACGACGGCTTGTGCGGAGGTGAAGATGAAAAACAAATGATGGAAGGAATTACACCGGCAGCGACGGGGATTCTCTCATATATAAAACTTCTCCGAACACATAATCCCGCGGCCTTTTCCAGCGTCCGCGTTGACTTGCTGATGAAGAGACGGGCCGATTCTCCCAAGCTGGCAGAATTTAAATGCTAAAGAAATATTCTACGCATGAAGTAAATCAGCTGCAAACACACACGGAAGCAAATTATAGATTCAAAACAAAACACAGTATTTAAATGAACAGTGCAGCAAAGTAGCTTTCTGTAAAAAACTAAAAAAATATTATTTTTATCCATTAAAACCTCATCGGAGCTGCTGCTTCACTGAGTCGGAGGCTCCAGACTGGATTTTGCCATCTGATACCATTAAAATGAAACAATATATTGATGGGATGGCTAAAGCTTTCTGCTCTATCCATTCATAAAACGGAGACATCCACGAGCACGCGCGGTCACTCTCATGCTCATATCTGTCCACACGTTTTGACTTCACGCTGACATCACCACCGTCACACACCCATGTCGACTAAACGTTCTCCCAGGACTCACTCAGCCTCTTTCAGCCTCCATCCAGGACCGGACACGCTCGTTCTCATCTTTTCGCTCTCTGTCGCTCCTCGACTCCCCTTGGGCTGTTCATTCACACTATAGCTGCTGCGCCGTGTGTGTGTGTGTGTGTGTGTGTGTGTGTGCGTTTCCTCTCATTCTTAGCAAGAGGCTTTATCTCTGGATCAGATAAGGCTTCGGTACTGGTCTTAAACCTTCAGCAGATCTGTCCAAACACATGAGCTCATGTCAGAGTGTCGCTGCTGCCTGTTAACTCCATGAGCTAATAAAAGGTCCATGTGTTGGAGGTTTGGCTCGCTCTCTCTTCATCCTTCACTTCGCTGTTGTCCCACTTTCCCAACATTCCTGATTTCTTTGCCACCCTGTTGCCACCCCACCGCTGCCTTATTTTTTCACCTTCGCGATGGCGTTTCCGAGTCTCAAATCCGAGGTGTTGTCAAGACAACAGAGATGAAAATAGGCAGGCGCAGCTGGGATGGAGCCTGCGTGACGGTCTCTTCGGTAACGTCTGTATAGGTGTGTGCATAAGTTCAGGTGTTACTATAACCAGGTGTCATTAGCCTAATAGCGGAAAAAGTGGGCGGCGATATTGTCTAGCTATGTCGACCAGTTCATGCAGCCTCTCTTTCCCACTATAACCAGTATGATTCGCCCACCAGCAGTAGTGCGGTATGGGAAGTTTGAGTTTGCACGTGTATTTCATCGTCCTGTGTGGTTGTTCTTTGACTGGCTTGTGTGCGTGTACTACATCCCTGTGGGGAAGGGAGGGGGTGCGTCAGGAAAGGACTAAGGTTACCCCCCGATAGAGCCAGTGCGGGGTCATCCCACGGCAGGACACCTCTCAGGGGTGACCCCGCCACCCCTCGAGGCCCCCTGAGCAGGCAGGACTTCTGAGGAGAGAAGAAGAAGGACCAGAGGAGAGACCCCTGGAGAACAGGACCCCCGGTCTGTCCAAGACCCTGGACCCCAGCCCTGGCGGTTTCCCTACCCGGGTCCAATGTGTTACCAATCAGGAGAAACACAAACAATATTTTTTTAAAGATCGGAGACCACTGAAGCAAGCCACACACACACACACACACACACACACACACACACACACACATGCACGTGATTATTCCTGCTCAATGTTTATCAATGTAAAGAATTTCACTGGCAAATCACCATTATCAGCATCATTCAGGACCCCAACTCCTGCCTTCCTTTTCCTTCTTCACTCTTCCCTCCTTCCAGTCTTCTTGGTCTCTATCCGGGAAAACAAACGGGGGGATTAGGGATTTGTGGAAGGGTAATGGGAGCCAGGTGGAGGAGTGTGACTGTGGGGATATTTTGCCAGATTAAGGGGGAGAAGTAAGTCCCAATCTTTCCCAGTCCTTCTTAAAGACAGCTAATGTTTCTTTTGAAGAAATAATCCCATTTGGCCATCTAAGAGCGCTTGGCAATTATGAGCCTTTGCGGGGCATGTCTGGTATTACCAGCACCGGCTACCAGCAAGCAGAGATGAAGGTAGAGAAGAAGCTTTGGTCGTTGGATGTTTGTGTTGCTTCACGCCCAGATGGTCACCAGTCTGACCGAGAACAGAGCTCCAATCAATTATGACATCACCAAATCCGAGAGGAATAATAAACGTTTGAACATGAATCATTTTGATGAGAATAACTAGAACAAGTTCTGATTCGGGTCCGTTGCTAAAGGAGGGCTCGATGCATCCAGCTGTGCACGTCTCACATCCTGGTAAAGCAGCAGTTTGTACCAACATGCCATCCATGTCTTTGACCTACAAATGTTGCCCCCTTGTGGAGCCTCACAGGGTGCAGGCAGCCTTAAAAGAAGCTCTGGCTGACTGATCCCGGCCTGATTACGCAATGTTTTGTTAGTTTTGTAGAGGAGTCATTCTGAACAGCTTCTACCTGCTCAGAGAGACCTAAAAAACACACAGAAAGAGGAGAAATTTCCATCAGTTTCTCTAAAAGAACACATCGTGGTGGTGGTGGGAGGTTGTAGGTTCTGGGCATGAGACTGGGGAGGGGAGGGTGTAGAAAAAAATCCTTTAAATCTGAATGAGGGGGGTCCTTCTGTAATGCACACGGGCGCAGTTGTGTTGCCTCCGCAGACGCTCCGTTCTGAAATATTAAGCAGGCCGGATGGAAAAGAAGAATTAACCCGTATGTGGAAGAAGGTGAATTAGAAGTCAGACTTTTCACACCTTCTCTGCTCACACACACACATGAAAAGGAGGCATTCTCCGTCTCAGCTGAAGCGAGAAGCTCAGCAGACGATGGAGAAGTGTGCATCTGTGTGTGTGTGTGTGTGTGTGTGTGTTCGGGAGTCTCATTCATGTCGCACCACCTTATCAGCTTCTGCCCCTTCATCATCCATCTGTCTCACCGAGGGGACGTATCAAACACCTCCAGGATCAAACCCTGGAGATGTCTGCGCCTCCACATTCCAGGAGAGTGCACGTCGTTGTGGGTTCGGCCCGAAACGTTGTCAACAGAACCCACACGTGCACGCGCCTTAACAGTAGAGTAAAATCAAAGATGGCCGCTGCCAACCAATGGTCGTGTATTCCACGGGCCTGTCCGCCTTCTAGGCAATAAAGGAATAAATGCTTATTATTATTCTGACCATTGTCAAAATGGACAAGGTGTGCTTTGCCCAAGGTCAAAAGGTCATCCTGATGTGAGGTGACTGGCTCGGTCCAGAGCCACAACCCTCCTCACGCCTCTCTGTAGCGGGGTGGCGGAGGCAAACCTTGGCGTGTTCAACATCAAAGGCCGGCACACGCACACGAGGAGGAACACGCCTGAGGTAAAAAAGCCCAGAAGAAAACAAACAGCGCCTTTGTTGTGGGAGCCCAGCTCGGCTTCGCTGGTTCATGATTAGAGAGTCCGGAGAGGGAAGGGGCCGCGGCGAGCGTGCGCACGGTGTAAAGAGCGGCCACGTTCGCTTCATCTTGGAGCGGGCAGAACCGGAGGACGTCAGTCAGCGGAGCAGAGGAAATGTCGCTGCGGTGGGTTTACGTTGGTGGCACGGCATCGCTAATCACTAATTGTTGATTAGCTCTTCCGTGCAGGGACCCTTCTGAGAGCCTGTGTGAGGATATCGATCTGGAAAAGAGTTGTGTGTCTCTGAGCTGGCGCTGATTCTGTGTGACTGCTCTAAATCAGACACAGGTGGATGAACTTCCTTCTTCCTGCATCTGCCTCCAGCTAACCCCTTCCTAACCTTTTCTATCTTTTCCTGCAGTTTCCATTTTCCCCTCCCATCTGAAACACCTTCTTTTTATTAGTCCGGTTCAGGGTATCACGAATATAAAGGGGCCTTTACAATAAACGCCCAAGTTATTTACACTAAAGCACCGGCTCCAATAAGTGATTATTTCAGAAATTACTGTTAAATCGTCTTTTTTTCAATTCAGACTCAGAATAAATGCAGGTTATTGGACAGTTTAACTTAAAATATGCCTTTGTTGGTAGTTGAATCACACCTAATTTAGTCATTTAGCTCTATTTTATAACAAACACACTCCAAATGTTAAACCCAGCGGGCGAAAAGTCTTTGAAACGTCGGCTTGGAAACACAACTGTGTGTTTTGACAGACGGAACACCAACATTATGACAGAACTCTGAAGTGTTTAAGAGACTCTTCAGAGTTCTCCAGTTAACGGGAGACAAATCTGCACATTCAATCCCTTTTATTCCACGTTGCGTGAGTAGAGTTCGGAATGTCGTTAGGAATGTACGTCCACCTGATTCGGCTGCTTTTCATCCTTCCATACACGCATTGGGTCATTTAAGACCAGATTCTTCTAACGAGGACAGTTGTGAAGGGCACAACAACAAGTTTATTCCATCCAAATGATTAAGACACGATGAATGTTCTTGTTCTTCTCTACAGCACCATCGAATCCAAATATTCTATAAACATAAGAGAGAGAGAATATTGAGGGAAATGCTGGTGGAGGCTCTGCAGCCACCACAGAAAGTTCTGTTTGGTGCAACTGGTGGTATCACAGCAGCTATCAGCCGTCTGTCACAAACTGACCTCCGTTTATCTGTCCCCTCCGGAGGTGTTGACACTCAACATGTTCCTGATATCTGGGAACAACCAATCCCACCCCCACTCCACCCCCTCCCACTGCAGGCCTCCTGGGAACTGCCTATCTCTGCCCACCGCCGTATCAGATTGTTGACACAGAAAGATACCCTGGCAATGACAAAATATTTTCATTCTCGTAGCACTGACATTGGCCTGGATGCACCTCCGCCTCTGCCCCCGTAAACAGCTCCTGTGCAGTGTGTGTGTGTGTGTGTGTGTGTGTGTGTGCTCAACAACAGCTCTGGCCTTTCTGTGAGGAGTTTACAGGAGTTCCTCTGGGGTCTCTCGTTAGCTCCCGCTCCTGTTAGTTTTCCATTTTCAGGCACCGGATACATTTTCTGCTGCTGATAAAATCTTTTATTCCTGCCTCTGAAATGTTTTATGCTGTAATCTCTCAGTGCCACTAAGAGTCAGAGGTGGCAGCATTCCTGCCTACAGGCACAGAGCGAACGCCGCTTCCTCTCCGGCTCCCCCTCCATCCAGCACGCTGCCCCTGGAGGACCCGCAAGCAAAACAAATCAGCCGTCTCGGACCCCAGTGGACGAAACGTGCCCCGTGGAAGCGCTCGATTATTTTTACCTGACACAGGAAAGAGCCTACTCATAATAAACGTGGGACAAGGTGGTGACAGATCTAATTAACCTTTGTGTAGATGAAAGGGGAATGTGGCGACTGGGGGCAGAGGGGTGCAAGGTGCACGTGTGCCTCGACTTCTCCCTGAGGTTCCATCCTGACCTGTGGAGGAACACACACACACACACACACACACACACACACACACACACACACACACACACACACTTCTTATCTACATGCAATCTTCAGCTGTAGTTCTGGGCTCTGGCACTTGCAACCTAACACACAGGAAGTCCTCCAGAACACTGGACCTGACGGTACCGAGTCCCCGAGGTCAGCATGTCAGCTCACACTAATATTTAAGCAGCTACAACAATAATAATTTTAGCCAGAGTGTGTACGGAGGGGCCAATCATACTTGATGTTAAGAACATCTGTCCTCAGTGTGATGATGGACTGAAATGACACATCTTTGACCTTCATCCATCCTTTTGACTGAATGGATCTAGAATCTAGAGCCACAAAGGTGTCAGAAAATGACCTAAATGAGTTGGCATGCCTGCTTTTAGCGGGAGTAACAAGCATAGCATTAGCTTATTCAGTGCTAAGGAATATTAAACAGGGTAAAAATCTGCTTTTTACGCATTGCTGTTGTTACTTTACTTATTCTAATTTGAAAGTTTTGTAAATTTTACAAAGTGTGTTGTTTGTGGCAGGTTTTTGCACATTTAAGAGATGAATATTCACTCTCCCGAGAGCTTGACAACGGAAGATGCTGCTGCTAATCAGACATTTTGGAAAGGGAAGCTAAAAACAGGGAAAATCAAACAAAATCAGCCAGGAGGAAAACGCGTCACACCGAAGCCGGAGCAGACTTGGCAGCGGACCATTGTTCTAATGAGCGCCCATTAGGAAATGGAGCGATTCCCTTTAAGAGACCTTAAATGAATTTCCTGATCCACACGGACCTCTTTGAAGAAGAGGGGTCCTGAAAGGCTGCGTGTGCCGCTGGGTCGCCAAGGTGACGGGACATCCCGGCAGGAAAAACAGGAAGTGTGGGCAAGGAGTAACTCTGATTGGACCCCTCCTCGCTCGCGTGCAGCCCCCTTCCCCTCTTTCATTCTGTGTGGCTGGTGTTAATGGTTATGTGTCACTTAAAATAAACATGACGTGAACGTGGCTGGTGGACATATGTGACTCCTTCTTTTGTTCTGAATATGCTTGTGATCACTAGAGTCCAGCACAGGAGTATCGAAAATTCGCTCTCATTTGTCCACAATGCTCAGATTTAAGCGCACAGCCCCACTGACCTTTCACCTTTGCCTCCCCCTCCCCCACATTGGTGTAAAACTGAAGGTCTTTATCAATCTGACCGCATGTATCCAACTGTTATCTCCCCAATTCCTCCGAGTCCTTGGACTAGTTATCGGGCGAAATTCTTAGTCATTCACCCAGAAGACAAATTCAAAGGTCTATCAAGCCCAAAGAATCCAAACAATGAGAGCAGTGTGTTAAACACAAGACAGCATTTATTGGCTCAGAGTTTACAATGAGCCCTAATCACCCTACACTTGTGCACTTGTGCACTTCTCTCCTCTTTGTGATCCCACTAAAGAAATCCCTTCACACTTGGGGAAGGGAAACCAGATAAATGTCACAGTTTCTTGACCTTATTCACAACAACGTTACTTATTTGACACGTGTAATGTTTAAAGGTGCCTTCAGAGGAAATTCAATTTCCAGGAATTAAACTGTGTCTAAAAGGGATTAAAGATTAAGACACATGCAAAGATTCGGCAAAGATGCATGTGTTTGCTATGACGATACCAACGAAACGCCGCGTGACTTAAACTCTGCTCTTGTCTAAAAAGTGCGGCAGAGCTCCACCCGACGACTTTTAAGGGGCAGTTTAACTTAATCTGTCTGCCTGCTGCCACCCCCTCCCCAAAACAAGAGCTCACCTTAGACCCCACCGCACCTGAGAGACGCTGAGCTTCTGAGGGCTCGTCACAACAGTGGGCTGCTCGCACATTCCGAGGACAAAGGCCCAACACCTGTGGTGCAAGGTCGGGGGGGGGATGGGGCGTGTGTTGTGTGTGTGTGTGGTGTGGATAACATGGACGGAACGCATGAATGTGAGGGAGACATGCTTGGTAACCGAGCTAAAGTGCTCGGAGGCGTGAAGAGCAGTGTGTGTGTGTGTGTGTAGGTTTCAGGTACAACCAGGAGGAAGTGAATGAGAACGTGTTGAGCAGCGACTGTGTGGTGTGTGTGTGTGTGTGGGACGCTCTCTTCACATCCGCTGGCCTTTCCATACACTCCAGGTGTGCATTGGGGTCCATTGTCATCCAACTGGACCTACGGCCCCTCTCCCCCTGTCAGCTTACCTGCCCTTTGATGTCTGGGAAGTCTTTCACCTTCTTTCTATGTGGGTCACATCCTGCAGCCCCACACACACACACACACATGTGCACACACACAAGCACACGCGCGTGAAGATGCTCCAGCGCGTACACATGAACTTCAACACATACAGAGACAGAAGGGAGGGGTGGGGTGAGGGGGGGGGGAGTACAAGTAAACACTTGTTCTGCATCAAAGAGATGCTACATTTGAGCTAAAGCAGACTGTCCAGCACCAAAGCAACATGGGAGCGAGTTTAGGTTGCATTAACCTAAAGGTAAACGGTCAGAATCACCTGTACCGTGACAGGTGAAAGCCTTCACCCAGAGCTTCATCAGGAGAGACGAGACCGTTGTTGTTTATGTTTAAAAGTTCTTCCATCTCGAGACAAATTAATCAATGTGAGTGAGGTGCATCTAAAAATAGACTCACTTTTATTTTTAAATCCAAACACAACGTCCAAGGTTGGTTTTAGTTCCATGAACCGGACTAATGACTTTAGTAGAAGACCTCTAATGATATGAATGTAATTTACCCCAAAAAGCACAGATCTGCCCCCCGTGCGCTCTTCCCCGTGCGTCTGTGGGGGTTTTCTCGCTGCTCCTGATGACCGGTGCTCCTCGGGCTCCATTTTTCTATTTGACCTTTGCAAACCCGTGGTGTAGGTTTACAGATCAAGCTCAATTGTTAGAGAAGTGATGCCTGTGTGCGTGCAATGTGCGACGTACGCTTCTCTGCATGTGCACGTCCATCCCGGTTCAGGCTGCACTCCTCTATCTCTGTTTTACCCTCTCTGCCAGGTGCATGGCACTGCTGGAGAGCTTTTATCCCAGGCAGATCCTTGGGAATGTGGAGAATTTCTCCCAGACACTCCTGGTCACAGTGCCCCAGCAGCTCCCACACACACACACACACACACACACACACACACACACACACACACACGCGCTACTGACAGACAAACCGCCCAAAGAAGAGGCGACCTGGGTTTTGCACCACACACACACACAACGCACACACAGCAACACACACCACACACACACAACACCCTGGGGAACTGCAGGGAAAGTCAGGGATCAGCAGAAACACTCAGAGAAACAGGAGAAGACAGAAGGAGCCAGATGCAAGATAGTGCTCAACGAGACAGAAAGAGAAGCACGGAGGTGGAGGGGTGGCGGTGCTGGGGGGGTGGGGCTGTGCTGGAGGGGGGGTTGCTGGGGGGGGGCGTAGAAAAGAGCGGAACAATCAATAAGCAGCAATTATAAGGTTGAACATGTCAGAAGAGTTAAGCTGCTCAAGAAGGACGAAATGAGGTCACATCAGCCAACAACAACACAAACGGCTCCTTTAAGTTACGAAAGCGCCTTTAAATCTTTCCAGAACTTTCACGGATGTGTTAAAACACGCAAACATGTGACGCTTCTGCAGGTGAAAACAACAATAACGAACAGAGAGCAAGTCTGGGTAAACAAGAGTTAATGGCATTAGTGAAGGTGCAGCCTGTCACTCAGGAGTTCACCCCCCCCCCCCCCCCAAGAGCCCCGTCAGCCTCGCTTCCTCTCCTTCCTCTCCTTCCTCTCCTTCCTCTCCTTCCTCTCCTTCCTCTCCTTCCTCTCCTGCCTGTCAATCAAGCCGTGTGTCGACCAGAGACCCGATGTCACGGTGTGTTTATGTGTTCGGTGTAGTTCTGCAAGGATAACATAGATTTACACTTTTTACACGACAAACCAATGAGAGGAAGATTTAAACGGGCCCGATCTGTCCCGTCTTCCTGTCACAGCACAGACGGACACGGGTGAGAATGTGGCGTCTGGATTCACACACACACACACACACACACACACACGCACACACACACACGCGCACACACACACACACACACACACACACACACACCCATGCCTCAGTCCCCTCCTCTTGTGCCTGTTCCTCTGAGGCCAAGACAAACAGTAGGTGTGTGTGTGGACACAACTCTTTTCTCAATATACACACCTCTCACTCCTCCAAACCCTCCAGATGTGCTGAAACATAAAGACGGGTGTGTGTTTTATCTACACATGTGGGGTAGTAATCTGGGGATTTCACTCGTGTTCAGGCTAAAAAAGGACTAAAAAGCGAATGTAGGTCAGAATCAGGGCAAAGACGAGTGAGCAAACCTCACATGGTTTCCTCTCTTTCTAACCTTATAAAGTGGGGGTGCTTCTCATTATCTATTAAAGAATTAAACATTTGTCTTTGGAAGTTTTGCCTCAAAAGGAAAAAAAAGAAACATCTGTCCGCGGTTGCCTCTTAGTGACCGCTTCACCAAGTAGATTCAGCTGGAGGAAGTGCTGGAGGTGGCCGAGGAGGAGAAAAGGGCTGGAGGATGCAGAAACCCGGCTGGGGGAGCCGGTGGAGCCTCGCAGCTGTGGTACGTCTCTGTCAGTCGACAGGATCACGCAGGATCCCCCCCTCCCTCCCCCGCTCTGTTGACCTGCTATTGATTCCCTGGGGGAGAGGGGATGGGGGGTGCACGGATGCAGACACAAGTGAGCGTACACATGTGAAGTTAAAAAAAAAAAAATACCCTGAAAAAGCTGAGTCAAGACCAACGCAGGAAAAAAAAAAAAGGCAGCGAGATGGAATAAAAGCACTTGTTGTGATCTGAGGAGAAGCTCCGGGCTGGTTCAGGTCACGGTTGCATCCTGTGGGAGCAACATGCTGAGCAACGCAACCGTCCCAAAGCAGCCGTGCATGTGGGATTAATTGGAAGCTGTAATTTCATTTTATGTGGCACGGCCTCGGTCGGATTTCTATTAGGGAGAAACACAGTTATTGATTGTTTGGGATGTCAAACAATGCAAAGCCACTATATATAACCCAAGCTAACACATGCCGGCGGGCGGCGCTCGCCTTGATTTGCTGCCTACACGTTGGCATGTTGACAGAGTTGCAAAGGTCCATGAACAAGTCGTCTTGTTCGGCAAGCTCTTAAAACCAAATCTCTTTGAGGTTTCCCAGCAACTCTACATGTCTGTGACATTTCAGCAATTAAATTGTCATAACATCCAAATTACTTTACAATGCTTTCTTTTTTTTTTAACTATTCTTTGAGAGGAAATGGAACTGAACGTTAGCAAGAGCAGATTATTAGCGTATAGCACACATACAGCAGAGGGAAACAAAGCTAAGAAGATTCTTGTTGTTCACTTTTAGAGCTTCATTTTCCTTGGAAAGGGCACAAGATGGTCGACACAGATGGTCCTGAATCCATCACTCACAGCGGACCAAATGCAAAGAAAGAGAAGAGATGGAGGTCGCAGGGATCGATTGTTGATGCTGACAGCATCTTTGCACAGCGAAGAATCAACACAGGACAAATACGATCAAGGTCCAAATCTGAAGGCAAATGCAGGAAAGAGACAGTGACAGTGAGTCAGACAGAACCAGGCCAGGCCGTTGAGTCGCTAATGAACACAAACAGGAACCGGTCAGAGGGGGGGGGGTGAAATTAAAGAAGGGAACAGGAGGACTCTCCTCTTTAGTGCTTAACAATCTCTCCATCATCATCATGTCATCACTCAATTAAAAGGTTAGGCCCTGTTTACTTTTTCTATTAGTCAGATTTAGAAAACATCAACAAGCACTTATGACTGAGCCTCGCCGCCTCCGGGCAAAACCGTTGCTGATTGTCGTTCGTCTCCCCGTCTGTGAAAGAAAGAGCCTTGGATTTCTAACAAGATCTACACATGATTTAGTCAACTCCAGCCTGTAGTTTAGAGCCTTTGAGGTTGGATTTTTTATTTTCCGTTATAAAATAAACCAGCTCAGAGGAGCAAAAAAAGGTCTCTTAGAATCAATAAGTGAATTCAAACGTTGTTACTCAGGTCAAAAAGAGGCCGTTTGTATCAAAGGGAAGCGCTCAGTCCCCCGTGTCCTCAGATTCCTGCTTTCATTGTAATTTATCGTATTCTAATAAATGGGTTGTTGTGCACGTGATGCGCACGATGGACTGGCCTTGCTGAACATCTGCCCAGGAGGGGAGGGTCAGTCTCAAAAGAGCTCCATCACTGGTGGCTCTCCACCCCACAGGTTTCAGTCAGATTTAACCAGGAACCCCCCACATGTGTGCTCTAAACCCCCACACGTGCACGCACGTGCACTAATGCTCTGGACCAGTCAACACCCCAAAATGCTGAATTTGCTAAAGATAAAACATCTCAGCATCTCTGACTCATGCGTGAACTTCTTCTGTCTCCTCATCTGGTGTCTGCTGCATCTTGTAGGATCCAGATTGGCATCACCACACACACACACACACACACACACTCACACACACACACACACACACACACACACACACACAGTCAAACACACACACCATTGCGGTGTGATACATAAAGTTGTGAGAGATTGAATCCAAGGAGATGAGATAAAGTCCAGCCTGGGATGATGCTGTTGGTGGGACGGTGCAAGAATGCACGTTGTGTGTGTTCTGATTCTGCCAGTGCCAGTGTGCACGGCAGCGAGGCAGGAAGCAGAGTGCTCCGCAGCGCGATGCTGGCGATAAGGGCCGGGGTGTGTGTGTGCGTGTGTGAACAGTGCCGGCGAGGTGAGTCGGGGTTCAATGCTGGGACACGCTCGCCCATGCTGGTATTCGTGAGAGGCTCCCGAGTGCCGGGGCGGGATTGGAGGAAGAGGGAATGGTGGTAACTGACAACTAGCTTAATCTCTCCAATCAGGAAAGAGGCAGTTTGAAAAAAAAGCACTATTTTACTTGACTTGATTCCTCGGACTGCAGCAGTTCATCCCCACATCCGTTAAAATCTTCATCTTATTGAAAAACATGGTGCAAAGGCTGTTTTCTTTCTTTGTTTGGAGGATTCCTGGGTGGACGGCGATGATCCCGACCTCATGTCTGTGTCAGGTCTTTAGTCTGAGAGCGTTTCAGAGGTTGTGCACGCTCATAAAGAGTGTACTAGCTGTACTGGGGGGGGGGGGCTTTGGGGTCAAGTGTGAGGTGACGGTTTAGTACTAATACTCCAAGTTCAACTGCTGTTACTCGCAGCTGTTCTTCAGCGAGGCCTTCACGTATAAACCACCCCCCCCACCACCCACGTGAAAACGGTGCGAAGTCAAGTATAGCTAATCGGGGAATGTTGGGAGAATGGGCCCATTGTGGCGGTTTTCTGCCGCCTCTGCGTGGGTGTTCACTCGCCCTTCAGCCGTTTGGCTCATGAGGCCTCATGTTTTGATTCCTGCTGCCACAGCCGTACACGGTGACGCCTCGGGGGGGGGGGGGGGTTGTTCACGCTCATGCCAGTTTGGTGCCACATTTATATGCCACATTCACATTAAAATCCATCATCCTTTTAAAGCATTGAGTCAGAAATGAGCTTCCCTTCTTCCCCTTTTTGATTTTTGCCCTGATTTAAAACAGTTCTGTGATGTTCAGCTGGAGGTTGTGTACCTTTGTATATTTACTCCTTCTGTTCTCACCTGACTGCAAGGAAACCAAAGCCTGAGGATACAGTGCGCGCGCACATGCTACACACAGCGCAGGAAGTGAGTGATGAGGCGTCTGACAGCACCAAACAAAAGCCGCAGCCCTGAGAAAACATGGCCACACAATGAGCATTGAGAGAAGTGAGCGGGCACGCGAGTAGCACCAGAGTAAAATTAGCTGGTCCAAACCTGCGTGCACGGGTGCATGCCTCCAACACGGCTCCTACCTTTGAGAATGAGTGCATTTGTTGCAAAAATAATATCAATCGTACGATCAGGTTTCAAGAAAAACATGAAATTATTGTCTGCGTGATATCCATCTGCAGGCGTGTGCCGCTGCGAGGTGAAAGAGAAGCTAAAGAGAGGGATGCGTGGGGGGCGAAGGGAGCAAAAGGTAAATATTTAGTCTGGTTAAAGAGCTGATGTTTGCCCAAAGAGTAGTGAAGCTGTTTGTTTGAAGCTTTTCTCCCCTTCCAGTGTGTAAACTTGGCTACTAGATAAGACCGGGCCCTGCTCGCCTCCCAGAGATGAAGGGAGAGAGAGAGTGAGGGAAGGATAACAAAATAAACACCAAACAAATGAAAGAGTGCTTGTCCAGCGGCTCTTATCTCCATCTGAGACATTTACTGTACCGTTCCACAACAAACAATAATGTGACAAGTGAGCAAAACATAAATACGGCTGCTGCGGAGCCACACAGAGGGACGAGCGAGGGGACAGGAGAGTGGTCCCCTGATGCTCCGTGGAGACCAGACGTCCCTTTGGAAGATAGGCAGACCAAACAGGGGCGTCCAGACACGGGCGCCATCGACGGACAAGGACAACAGAAAGGTCTTCTTCTACTCCAGCGACTGACAGGTCCGGTCCATGTCCGCTTATCTGGACGTGGACAGGACACAGCGGTGGCCCTGGAGGCTTCTATTGTTGCTCAACCTCGGCCTCATACTTGGGTTAGCGTCGGCCCTCGTTGCTATCAGCAACGATATCGTGGCGCACGACAAGGTTGCGGCAGAAATCTGGGAGCACGGCGACATTTTCCAAACAGGCAGTGAGACGAAAACTGTCAATAGAAAAAGGTGTCAAACGATATTGATTAAAAAAACTGCACTTTTGGAATGAACCGAAGGCTCAAAATGGTTATTGGCTGATACAACGAGCACTGGACCTTTATACAATGGCCTGTTGTGCATGCGTACGTGCGTGGATCGGCCTTGATGAACATCTGTATTGAAGACAGCAGAGTGGGAGAAGGGAGGGACAATTCCTATAGATAAGGTATCGTTATCCTCGCGAAGGCTCCTCCCCAGTTATAATTAGCACCGTCTGTCAGCTTGTGTCTCCCAAAGATTCCCGTCTTAACATTTTGTTTTCTCACTATCTTTATTTATTTGAAAAAGAGAAGACGAAAATATCGCCTTCAAACCAAAGCATATTTATGGACACTTTCAAATATTTATCTTTATCTTTATCTTGTGTGTTTCTTGTGCTACTGAAACTAAAGCAGAGGCACCTTTACAGTCACTATAGCAGCTCCTCAGGAGTCCGTAACTTCAGTTGGGTTTAGGCCTCAAACTTCTCAGGGCTTTATTGGAGGCTCTGTAATGCTGATGTATTTTGATTGGGAATTAGCCCCCCCCCCCCCACAGGCCAAACAAGGCGCAGCTGTACAAGCCAGTGATTGCATCTCATCTCCCTGCAGTTTGCCCCAAAATACCCTCACAGCAGCCTCTTCTCCCCCCGCCCCTGACATCTTCTCTTGGATCCAATCGGCTTGTTTTCTTTTAAACGTGTGAATTCGGGAGCTTGTGAGCCAAAAAGGTGAGTGGAGAGGGTGGGTCCGGTGTGTGTTGCTAAAAAAAACACAACGTTCCATGATGATGCACGGAAAATAGAACTCAAAGGGAAAGCGACCCCCCCCACCCCACCCCCACCCCACCCCAGCGAGGCTGCTCATTCCTCAGATATTTGGGTGGCTCATATGAAAGGCACTCGCGCTGCGCGGCAACACGCTGATTCAGCTGCAGGTTATTGTCTCTCAAACACGCTTCGCTACAGTGAAAATATTGTGATACGTCTGTGCACGTTTGGTGTGCAGGCACGTGCGCGCGCTCTGCTGTCAGGTGTTTACCGGGGCTCCGAGCGGTAAAACGATCTGCACATTAGCAGACGTCGCTCAGCTGACAGGGAACTGGGCCCCCACGTCCTCCTCTCGTTGCCTCGGCGACGCCCAGGAGGGTTTCAGGTTCGTCCACACAAATGTTGGGCCGACTTTATTTCCCCTTGATTCCTTCAAATTTGGGCGATGTTTCCTAAAAAGACCTCCTTGGCCTCCCTCACCACTGACGTCTGGGGGTGCGAGGAGCCCCGCGGGCCAATCAAAAACCCGCCTGAACCACAAACAAGAGCAGCACGTTTCTGCAGCCTCCGGTACAATGACACGGTTCATTGCGTCTAACTCCGTATGGCACCAGACCTCGGGATAACCCGCATGACCTGCTGGCTCTGAGAATGAGGCACCTTTAAAGAAACCGCCCCCCCCCACCCCCCCAAAAAAAACCAGGTCATGGCGGCGGTTTCCCTCCGCTCTCTTCTCTCTTGTTATTTGTTCAGTGTGTAGTACAAATTTCCCAATGTCGAAGGCATATAAGGATCAACGCGGCGAACTGTGCCCAACCTCCGCTTGCCTTATGGAGCTCGTTACGTAGCCGCAGAGTTCAGGCCTGACAGATCCAATAACCCGTCCGCCGTCATTCAGGGGAGAAATCGCTCCGAGCGATGTGGACCCAAAAACGCCCTGCGCCTCACCCCACGTTTAAAGTTATGATCCTTATCGTAATTAATTCAATAAAGCAGTAATGTGCTGCAAACCCGCCCCCCCCCCCACCCGCCTCAGCCGGTGAGCGGGGGGGTATAGGCTTTCAGGTCCGGACTCCCTCGCTGACTCCAGTGTCGGAGGTAATAGGGAGCAGACAAAGAGTTAGACAACGATACGGCTGCAGCGGCGTGAGTAAAGAGGGCTAATCGAATTTGTTTTGGACTTTTAAAAGATACTTTCAAGGGTTTGTGTTAATAACCTAATAATAATAAGAAATGGAAAACCGATCCAGGGTCAACAGTGGAGGGAGAGCCTTTCTTTAATTTGGGAAAACTGGAGAGGGTTCCATGTAATTGGCTGCCATCCTGTGAATGCGCACGCTGGCTTCCAGAGGCACGGCCAGATTACAGGAAGTAGATCTCGTTACCGAGCAGAAGGTTTCTGGTTCGTTTCTGCTGCTGCTCGCAGTGACCAGGACACATGATCTGAAATAAGATCAATATTATCAGTGAAAACAGGGAGCGTGTCATCACAACAGTTTAGAGTAATTGGGAATGTGACCCGGATTGGGAGGAAAAATACTCCTGTATTGTTCAACGCAAGGCCTCATTATTTTAACAGGCTTCAGGAGCTGGGGAACACATCAAAGACAACAAAGCCGGCTCAGATCTGTTCCAGCAGCTCCCCGTTGTCACCCATGGGTGCTCGAGATTGTGTTCAGAATTACATGTGACGAAGGAAAAATAATGAATTACTGTCTTCCTGCATCCTGCTTTATTGTGTCTTGCTCAGTTTTTAACTGGAATTGACAAAAAAAACCAACCCAGCAGCATTTTACAGAGACAAGCTAAAAAAGATCAAGGCTAAAGGTCTGGTGTGTGTTAGTGGTGGTCGAGGGTGAATATTCTCGATGATGAAAGATGATGAAAACGTTAACGCTGACGTCTGCGGGGCAGATTTCTCCTTTCCTCTCAGCTCCTGTTCTCACTGGATGAATCCGTCCTCATCGGCCTTTAAAAAAACCTGTGTTTTTGTCACAAATCTCATAAAAAAACACAATTAAATACGTTGTGGTTGATAGAATATAATGATTAGAAATAACCAAAGAGCTGAAACCTGTTCTGAAAATGTGGCAGCACTCTGGGAAAGAGTGAATAATCAATTAACGAACCCGATAATTCAATCAGCATGAACTTTCCTTTGAAAACGACCCCTAAAATATCAGCAATATCATCAAAGCTCAGTGGAAGCAGCATTCTCCATCGACCAGGTGCTATTTCTGCATCGTTAGCCATCGTTAGCCATCGTTAGCCACAGTTAGCTCCACTTCCTGTTGAGGTGTGAGTACGCAACAATGTGAAAATGGATTCCTCTAAGAGGGAAATGATTTCCCCATTTCAGCCAAGCAGGAAGCCAGTGGGGAGGGACGGGATGCCCCGGGGGGGCCACAGAGGCTTGCTCATGTCTCCTGACCTCAGCGGCGTCCCAGGAAGCCTCGTTTATCCCATCATTTATTTCCCATCGAAGGATGTTGGCACACCACGGTGGTATCGGAGTGTCCAGAGGTTCCTGGTGTGGGTGGGTGGTTTGGGGGCCTGGCAGGAGGGGGTCAAGAGCTCCCCAGTCAGTGCGTGATATCTGACCAATGTTTGCACCCAGCGCACCCCCCCCCCGGCCTGCCTGAGTCGCCCCCTCAGATTGATTAAATTGGATCAAGATGACACCAATAATTGGCTCAAGCTGGAGCCGGTGTGCAGCCCCAACGATCCATATCTAACTCCTTTTGTTGCGACGGTGTCCCTTTTCCCGCGCCGCCGCTCCATTTGGAATGGTTTACCTTGGCCCCCTCACAAGCGTTTTAGCCCAATCCCCCGCTGAACACAACAGCCCGCTGACATCATGAGAGTGACGGAGAGGTTACATTTTTCGCAGATGTGTGGGAAATTATCGGCGCGCCGGCTTTTTATGGCCACCTCACCTCATGCTTTTTGGGCTCAGGGTCCCCTGGGGGGGGGGGGCGGATGAGCCGCATTTGTGTGAAATGTTCTCTTTTTGATATCCATCCCACTTCAGAAGATGATTTGTTTGGAATGTTAATTTGGAGCCATGGAAATCTGCACGCCTTCACTGTCCAGCGCTGGATAAAAGGGGACCTAATAAAGGGGACGCCTTACGGACAGAGTATCTTTTTGGCAAAAAGGAAGAGAAAACATGACTTTAGCTGCGTGCTTTGCTAATCCCGCGTCCACTGGTGTAGAAAGGCAGCGCTGCTCCATCCCCTCCAGCAGGCTCATTTATTTTTCAAGCGTACCCAAAGCAAAATGTTTGAGCGTCTGATGAATGGAAAGTACATTTTTGCAAAGTGCACTAATGTGAGCAGAGAAAAGCTTAATCAGAAACAATATACATCTCGCAGCTCTTGCTAGCGAGCTGCCATCGCCTGCTAAATAGGTCTGACATGTTTGTTATGATTAGGAATTCCTGACTACTGGAATCCACTCTCACCTCTCAGGTCACTGGTTTTTCCTGATCACGGTCCTTCTATGTCCTCAAAAGCCCAATAAACAGATCCAGGTCTACCTCTTACAATGAATAATTACTAAATTCTGATTCTTATTAATCTATGGAAAAATCCTCATGCAGCCTTAAAATGGGTTGAAATTGTTTCTCTATGGTTTAAATAGTTTCACTGCTTCATTATAATTTGGGTTTAAATTGATAAATCTATTGGAATCCTGTTTCTGGGGTGCCCCTCGTCTGCTGCTGGGGCTTTACTCCCTTTGTCAACACTACACATCAGGAGACCATAGGAGGAAGCTCTGCTCATTTTTTTTTTCCTCTTTCAAAAAATGTGAAAATAATCTGAAAGCCGTTGATTTGTTATGTGACTGATCTCTCCTGGGGAGGCGGGGGAGCATCATTTGCTCCTTACTTTGGTCATGACGTCGTGTGACCCTCACGCAGACGTGGTCGGAACCAAATGGCACCTGGGAAGAGGAAGAGTTCAATCAGATAAATCAGCTCAGGTTATCGGTGCACGAGGGAACCGTCCGACACACTTGTCCACTGCGTCCAATCGGGCACTTTATCTAATGTTCCCACTCATCCCTTTAGACCCCCCCCCAAACCCCATCCTGCCACTTCTGATTGAAGTAAAGCCTCGCGGATCTCGCGGCTTCGTCACCAACGTTACTAATCAGATTTCCATCGACGACAGTCGCTCGCGGGATTTCCTGATCAAACACAGTGACTTGGAACCTCTGGCCAGCCCGGACCCATTATCTAACATGTTTTCTATGTGGCGGGGGTCAGGCAGAGTGCAAGGCTCAGGGAGAAACACTATACATCGCCTTTGGAGAAAGCAGGAGGTATAGCCGTCCATCAGCAGGTCAAAAAAAAAGGAATGGGCTTAGTTGGACTTAGAGGACAAATCCAGATAAAGTTAGGAAATATTAGAAGCTTAATACAGCTCTAAACACGTGAATAATGCTAGTATCTGAACGGTGTTCACGTCTTTTACAGTGGAAATATTTATGGAGTATGGATCAGGTGGCAACTTGGGTTGAAGCATATCAAAGGAAGCTGTTATGTTTGGAGTCACCGTGGAGCCAGTCGCAGAGTCTCGTGCTTATTTACAGAGCGCTGACCTTGGAGCCCGGCTTGTGCCGCGATATTAGCCGTGGTGCTCGCCGCTATAAGTGAATATAGGTGGGGTTTGTGGGAGACACGTGGCTGCATTAGCCTACTCAACAGCAGAGTCCCATCCAGACATCAGTGGGGAGAGAATTGCCAGGGGAAGGTGCTCCCACGTCTGCATGATGGGATGTGCAGCCATATTTGCAGCATGGTGCTGTGGTGGAGATCCCGTCCTTTCACCTCCTGTTGACTTTCACCCTGATTTCTCAGGCCAACAGTCAGGAGCTGCAGTGGAAAATGTCACACTGACACGTAATACTCTCAAGGTCTGTCTGTTCTATTACTGTTTGTGACTGCAGAAGAGAACAAGAGCTACAGAGAGACAGGACTGGAGAGCAGGTGGATCGTGCAGTGGTTGAGTGCAGAGAACCACCAGCTTTCACCAAATCACTTGCACAACTATTAGTGTTTATTCAGCGACTGAAGTGACGCGTCGTTACAATCTGTTACAACGTTCCTCTGGACCGGGTTTTTGTCCGCTTTGCTCACTGGTGCTGAGTGAAAGATGGAGAGAAAGAGTTGAGTGCAGCATCGATGAGTACAAATGGATGAGATGCTGCAGTACCAGGTACAAACTGTAGAGGGAGTGGCAGAGCACAGCAGAAGTTGTCAGTTGTACCACTCACAAGTGTGATTGTGCCTAAAACGCTGGCGTTGAAAGCTAAAGCTGCCCTTTGACCTGAACGTTAGCCTGTTCTGTCCGGGCGTTGGAAGCGATGACAATGCCAACAATGCGGCACGGCGAGAAGTGGAATGATGTAAAAAAAAAAAAAAGCAACCGCGGTCCCTCAGAGGATTCACGATGAAGCATGATGAAGCTTCGATGTATAAATAGTGTGCGGGGAAGGGACAGAGTGTGAAGACGCAAGAGAAGACAGAGACTGAGTGTTGAGGGTTGGCCTGGTTCGATTTCACCTAATGTAACCACGGCGTGCTGGGAGCCCCCGCGCTGCCTGCTCCGGGCTCTTTAATGTAAATAGCCGTCGCTAGCCCAACACTCAGGCACATGTGAACACGTTATAGCCGTGTTATATGACTCTGTCTAACCAAACAGCACTCGCAGACACAAGAATTCTTACTTGGGCTCTTTTCCCATCATCGGGAGAGAGGGAGACAGAGGGGAGACAGGGAGAGAGACAGAATGAAAGCGAGTGAGATCAGGGGCGATGAGAGAGGAAACATTTCTTTGGCATGAAGCAAAATACAATTACCAGAGAGACGTGCTTCTCTTACGTCCACATACTTCTGCGGGACACACAGAGAGGGAAAAAAAGGCAGTTTATGGATGGAGAAAAGGAAGCGGAGATCTCCTGGAGCGAAAAGTTCAGAAACGTCCACTGCGTCAAGGTTAGTGGTCTCTCAGGGACCAGGAGTACCATGACCTGATTGGCTGTCAGCCTGAGATTGAGGCGCCTGATTGGCTGTGGCACATTCCACAGTCGAACCCACTCCAACTTACATCCCCATTGATGTCGCCCTATCAAATTATACGTGACTGCAGGAGACATTTTAAATGTGCTAAATTTATAGCGAAACCACGTCCTGACACTTGTGAAATGTGGACGTTTTACTCAAGAATTGGCACCGCGCGTAAATATTTTGGCCGCGCTCTCTGAATATTGGTGAGTTTCATCACAGTTTCTGCCGCCTTTTATGGCCTTATCAGCAATAACATCCCTTCTGAATCCCCGCAGTTAAAAGTTCAAGCTCACACTTTGGGTCCGTCTCGACATTCGGCCTCTACTACCGTCAGTCATCAGCCTCGCCTCATGTATCGGCCCGTGATATTCACCTCTGGCTGCCCTCGCCCCGTTGCCCCAGGGGCTAAAATAATACACCACATCCTTCCATTGTGCCCCGCCCTGCCCGCTGTGGCGAGTGCCTGCATTGTCCCAGTGATGCGGGCATATGTGCGGGTGCCCATCCTGGCCTCTGGCGTGGTGCGTGTGCGTGTGGTCACGCGTGCCAGGCGGTCAGGGGAAGCGGACGTTCACACACGCATGCATAAGCGGGAATCCATTAAGCCCCATGTAAAACAAACTCAACATGTGCTGCTTCCTTTTCCACCGACGGGGAGCTTTTATCCGGGCCGACCCAGAGGCGAGCAGCCATCGGGCCGGGGTCCACGCTCGCAGTTGAAAGACAAGGGCAGACCCTGAGGTGACAGCATGTAGGTGAGAGGTCAGAGGCTGCCGGGACTTTGGCCTTCAAATCAGGTCAAGGCAGAGCTGCGGGTCAGGTGACAATACGTGTCTGCACCATGTGACTATTTGGGCCGGTCATCTCTCGGATTCTCGGCTTGTCATAACTCAACAATAGAGCCTCGGCTGTGATATAAGAAAACAGGAAGCTTTTATATTACATCATGACAAGAGGAAGAAGACATTCAGACAAACACCCTCCGCAGTTTTATTGGGAACAGAGACGAGTGGAACCCAGTGGAAATGAGATTGCCTCTGCTGTGCCGCTGTTCGATTTAAAGGAACCCAGTCAAGCCGCTTCTGCTAACGTCCACGTCACAACAAAGCCACGGACAAAACTCAACCATAATGTTATCCATAACAATGGCAGGCACAAGCTGAACAGAAATTTCCAAAACAGATACGAGCTTTATCTATTCCACATTTCGCACTTGGCATATTGGAACGCTTATGAGTCTTCGACATTTGAATAAAGGACTTTCCACCGTGCTAAAGAAGCCTCAAATGACGTGGATGCTAAGTATTCGGCGAATTAAGTGGGCATTCCAATATTGTTCTTTCTAAGGCTCTCGGCCGCTCACACACGGACACACACGGTGTGGTATTAGTCCCGTCTTGGAGGTAATGTGAGACCGGAGGGGACTTTTCAGAGGAAAGCGGCTCAAAGCTAAGTGAGAGCAGCTGATGTTGCATCATACTTCAAACATTCTTCAAATTAACAATATGTCAAAGGCTATGGAGTGCTCTGCAGCACACACACACGCACACACACACACACACACGCAGATCTGCTTTATGATAAGAAATGGCCCAGCATGTATACGGTCCACTGTGGGTCGGGCTGATGTTGGATGTTGTTAAAAAAAGATGATCTCTTCTTCTCTGAATATTTGGGAGACCGGACAAAAGTTAATATTGTCCCTAATTTAGCAGCGCTGTTATTTTAAAGTTATGTCCTGAAGCAGCAGGGGGGCTGGACTCTCACCAGTGGCGGACGTTGCAGATGTTTCTGGAGCAGTCCGGGGCCAGCTGTTGGAATGTTTTCCCACTGCATGAGGACACAGGGACAGCAACGCTATTGGCTGCCCGGCGGTGTCATGTGACCGGGGTCACGTGACCGAGAGGAGCCTGACCGGTAGGTTTGGCAGCCAACGGTCATCTCAACCCAGTCCTGCCCACGCGGGTGCGGGCCACTGATCTGAGCCGGAGGGGAGGAGGGGGCAGCCGTCGACCACTTCAAACATCTGGATCCTCCAACGCGGGCGAGGACGCTCCCAGCCGGACACACGCGCGCTCTCATGCGCTGTGCGATCACTCGCCTTTTATTCTTTACGTTTTTAGGTCACAGCAAGACGCAGACGTCACATATGTCGCAGGAGAAAAGACAAATGTTTTCCTTCCACCTCTTTTATATTTCTTGGACCCCAACGTGAAGTGCAGGTCTCCCTCACAAGCACGGGCCGACTCTCTCCGGGCCCAGAACCTGCAGCCACACACAGGACTGCGGTTCCCTGACGTGCAGACGTGCAACAGCATCACATGCACCATCGCCGCAAAGATGACCTGGACGAGTCCCTCCGACACATGTTTCTATAAATAGTTGTTTTCTGCCCCCCCCCCCCCCCCCCCCCTCGTCTCGTTCACTATCATCCTCACGTAACATCACAAATACGTATATTTATAGTTGAACGCACAGATTAAACCGAATGTGATTCAGATAAAGCTGTTTGTGAGTGCGTTTCTCTAATGGAGCTAAAGCTAATGGCTAGAAACTGAAGAGGGACGAGCTGCAAAAGATCTGTTCCTTTCTGCACATTTGTGCAGGTGTGGGAAGGCCTGGTGCCGTTCAGGGCTCTCGGTGAAAGAGCCAAACATGTCATGACATTGCCCTTTAGCATCCAGACTCAGCAGATATACAGTATCTAGAACATTCGCTCTTATCGCGTAGAAGGCCTTGAGACGTGCTCTTCACACCGCGTCCTGCTGAAACCATATATAGTGACTATTCCAGGCATCTCGTTCCCTCCTTATGGTGTCATGGGACTATTCATTCAAAAATATTCTTTTACCATAATCGTATTTATCATCTTCAAAGGACAAAACTGAAACCTATAGGTGGGTATAAAATTATTTATTTGTATAATAACTTCCGATTAGTCCATAGATATTTGCAGCTAAATAATCCTAAAGTATATCTGTTGTTATAGAGCAGCTTCTGTACCTTAAAATCCCCTCATACTTTATGTGGCTGCGCAGTTCACTCAGATATCAGAGGCCAAAGCGCTCTGTCGCGACGCCCCCTAGCGGTTCGTGTTTGAACTGAAATTACCGCAGCATCAAGATTTAAAGCTGTGCACGCGGAATAAACACAAGAAAAACACATAAAAGTAACACGGGTAGAAGGAAACCGTGCAGCCTGCATAATTAGTTAGTATTATTCTATATTCTAATTTAGTGCTATCACGTAAAGTTGTGGTTTATACATGAACAGCTGATCCAGAATTTTTGTTTAGAATAAACTCTCAGCGACTTTAGTTTATTTCTCTCAGCTTTAAAAGTCGCTGACTTATTTATAGTTGATTAAAAGGGTCCGGAAACTAAATTTTTAGACCTATACTTCATGTTTTCCAGGAACATTGTGATCATTCCAAGCATATTCCATGTTTTCCTGAGTACATTTTATCAGTCTGAGTTTGGACCCGTGCACATCCCTCAAATCTCTCAGAGATGCGTTCACAAACTCAACAACAACAACAGCAGCTATTAGCATCTCGCGTGTAGCCCCGTTTCCCGTGCAGCCTCGCCCCTCCCGTCTCGTGCACTGCCCTGCCATGACAGACATGGCAGTTATTAATCACCTTTTCTTCCGCCTCTTCCCAACCGGACCTGGGACGCAAAGAGCTGCTGGTCGGGAGCCGGGATTCTGCGGCTAAAATTAGAGGCCGTTTCAATCAACAGCCTGGTTTAGTGGTAGCAAGTGTGTGAGTGTGTGTGTTGTCTGAGTGCAGATCAGAGAGCTGATCCCTCTGGATTTCCTCTTCCTCTGGGACCCTG